>NW_026967613.1:0-45000 GCF_028390025.1 Pseudophryne corroboree
AAAAGTTCCCACAAACTTGCATGTCACCTCTTCCTTTAAGCCTGGTCCCTTACGGTACTCTTGTTTGTCCATACTTTTACATTCTCTAATGGCTTCAACTCTCCCAACTGATACAGCAATGGCTTTATGTCCAACCTTCTCCCTGTTCCTTTGCTTCTTTCCCATATTTGTATTTTATTTTTAGGGATGTGAGGACTTTATCAATAATAATTAATGGCAGCTGACACCTGTGGTGTAACAGGGCCTGAGTGTAACTTCTATCTCACGCGGTGCCTCCAAATGTAACCCTACCCTCATTACCTTGAACGAGAGCTGTCTATGTATTCTATTAAGGGATGGTTACCTAATAGCTGTGCCTCCACTCAAGCTATGTGTAGTATTTAACTACCGTCAAGGCTTGCTTGAGTAAGCCTGATCTCTATCCTTAGGGGATGATTCCCTTATATCATAGATATATTATCTAATATACCTGTCTCTTTCTTCCAGGATCTTCAGATCAACTTCCAGACGGACCAGACACACATGGAAAGTATAACACTTTAATGACCAGTACCAAATGGATTAAGTATACATTAACATTTCATCAATTACACATTCCCCTTTAAGTCATTAATCCATGCTAACAGCCTGTCAATTAGGCCTATACACAGTACCTGCATGCAATACAACAAATCCTTTTTCTTTTCAAGACACCCTTAGGTGTTAGAGTGACCCGGGTACTCTTAATATGATAGTGCACTATAAGGGCCCATAAACTTCCTAAAAATAACAGCAGTTAATACAGAATGTCTGACACTATGTTTTAGTATCAACTATCAGTTTTCCCTTCAGTTAAAGAGAAAGATGTTTGGCTCAGTCTACTTATGGTAGCGATTACTTTCTCCTATAAGGTTACTTATAGTTCCTCCTTGGCAGATAACAGAAAGTATCTATTTAGCTCATAGATAGTAACATCAACAGTTGATTACCAAGGAATCTGTATCCTTTCCTCAGTAAAAATGTTACTGTAGTTGTCCAGTATTAAACTAAACTCCTAAGAAGCTGGTATGATAAACCTTTGTTATGCTGCGTCCTTGTGTCCATTTGAAGTAGCTGATGCTTTCTATATTTCAGAGCATATATAGCTTTTCGATTCCTGTATGCCTCAAATTATTGTTGTCTCTTAGGATGAGTCTATATTAAATATATCTGCAAGAGATGGTTTCTCTTATCATAGTCACAGCGAGCTCAAATCCTTTAACTTTATAACTAATAGTCTCTTACGTGTCAGTCCTTCTTACGGGTTCACGAATATACATATAACACAGTTGTATTAAAGTGCCACAAGCTAGTCCTTGAATCGGGATGATATTCTAATCCTTTGTGGCTAAGAGGCTTTAACATCCATCCAATGTCACTGTAGTATGGCTACCTTTAATGTCCTTGACTCTAATTCTGCTAATTCAGGGGCATAAATACACACATTAGGTGGCAGCTTTAGGGTGTTACTTTCTATTTAGCGCTGCGGAACAATGTCTCTGGCTCTCCTTTGACTGATGTGATGCTGATATATGGGGGAGTTTTAAAACTATTTATGAAGCGTTAAACAGTTCAAGTTTCACTCCACTCCTCCTGTTACATATATATACCCAGTGCTTTCTACCTTCTCCTTAGCACTATGATTAAGCCATACATGGAACTGTAATTATAGGTCACTCTGACTACTGTGACCCATTACTATCCTCCTGCTTAATAGCCATTATTGCGGCCTAGCCCTGGAGTACTTAGTCCCAATATGAAATTGACTATGTACAATAGTCACCTATGGCTTGCTGTGCTTAGTGTAGGGGTAATATAAATGGCTGGATTATGCACTCACACTTCTACCATCTAGTGATGCTGCTGCAGGATGCTCCCCCGACTCCTCCCTTACACTTACAGCCACACAGAATGGAGCCTCTGCTGCTGGTCCTGGCTTCTTTGTTGTGGCTGTCAGAGTCTGTGCCGGTAATAGGTAGGAAGGAACCCTCTCTGTGTCCCTGTCACAGATGTGCCCTTCCAATACTGCTGGGTGAGTTGACTAGCGCTGATCTTGGGTTCTATGAACAGTTCTGAGTCTCAATGCTGCTGTCACCACCTTTACAGTAAGGAAGCCCTGTTCTGGCTTCACACACTAAGCCCCCTCCGGCCGCCGCAATGTATACCGCTCAGCTCTAATGCGGGCGACGGCCGGAGCAGCAAAAAACTATGTCCTCTCACCAAGGGATATGCAGTCTCTCTCTCAGCTACACTCACAGCACCTCTCCACTCCTCTCTAGTAGTCACATGACCCACTCTGAGGTGATGCCCCGCCCACTGGCAATCACCTCACTAGGTGATTGACAGTTAGGAGCACAAGGACATTAACCCTTTAGATACACTGTGAAACCATAAAATAAGCCTTCATTGTATTCACCACTACATTTACATCAATGTACATACAATTACATATATGTGAACTGTATTATTTACCTCACAACATGCATACAGTATTACAACATCCATTAACTTTTATATGAATAATATATATGCTTATACTCCATTTTAGTCACCATATTATAACTACCTCAGTATAAGTGTTGTTTAAACCCTAAATCAGGGTTACACGTTACTTTCCAATTGTAATTGATACATTAAATTCCTTCTTGTGGATGAACAGCAACAGTTGTAACCAACGCCTCTTTTCTCTAACGTCCTAAGTGGATGCTGGGGACTCCGTAAGGACCATGGGGAATAGTGGCTCCGCAGGAGACTGGGCACATCTAAAGAAAGCTTTAGGACTATGTGGTGTGCACTGGCTCCTCCCCCTATGACCCTCCTCCAAGCCTCAGTTAGATTTCTGTGCCCGACGAGAAGGGTGCACACTAGGGGCTCTCCTGAGCTTCTTAGTGAAAGTTTTAGTTTAGGTTTGTTATTTTCAGTGAGACCTGCTGGCAACAGGCTCACTGCATCGAGGGACTAAGGGGAGAAGAAGCGAACTCACCTGCGTGCAGAGTGGATTGGGCTTCTTGGCTACTGGACATTAGCTCCAGAGGGACGATCACAGGCCCAGCCTGGATGGGTCCCGGAGCCTCGCCGCCGGCCCCCTTACAGAGCCAGAAGAGCGAAGAGGTCCGGAAAAATCGGCGGCAGAAGACGTTCCTGTCTTCAATAAGGTAGCGCACAGCTGTGCGCCATTGCTCTCAGCACACTTCATACTCCGGTCACTGAGGGTGCAGGGCGCTGGGGGGGGCGCCCTGAGACGCAATAAAACATGATAAAAATACCTTACATGGCAAAAAATACATCACATATAGCTCCTGGGCTATATGGATGCATTTAACCCCTGCCAGAATATACAGAAAAACGGGAGATAAGGCAGCCGAAAAGGGGGCGAAGACTATCTCCTCAGCACACTGGCGCCATTTTCCCTCACAGCTCAGTTGGACGGAAGCTCCCTGGCTCTTCCCTGCAGTCACTACACTACAGAAAGGGTTAAAAAAAGAGAGGGGGGCACTAATTAGGCGCAGTATTAAAACATACAGCAGCTATAAGGGGAAAAACACTTATATAAGGTTATCCCTGTATATATATATATAGCGCTCTGGTGTGTGCTGGCATACTCTCCCTCTGTCTCCCCAAAGGGCTAGTGGGGTCCTGTCCTCTATCAGAGCATTCCCTGTGTGTGTGCTGTGTGTCGGCACGTTTGTGTCGACATGTATGAGGAGAAAAATGATGTGGAGACGGAGCAGAGTGTCTGTAACAGTGATGTCACCACCTAGGGGGTCGACACCTGAGTGGATGTACTGTAGAAAATTACATGACAGTGTCAGCTCTGTATAAAAAAAAAAAAAAAAAAACAGTGGTTGACATGAGACAGCCGGCTACTCAGCTTGTGCCTGTCCAGACGTCTCATAGGCCGTCAGGGGCTCTAAAGCGCCCGTTACCTCAGATGGCAGATACAGACGCCGACACGGATACTGACTCCTGTGTCGACGGTGAAGAGACAACCGTGATTTCCAGTAGGGCCACACGTTACATGATTGAGACAATGGAAAATGTTTTATACATTTCTGATAATACGAGTACCACCAAAAAGGGGTATTATGTTCGGTGAGGGAAAAACTACCTGTAGTTTTCCTGAATCTGAGAAATAAAATGAGGTGTGTGATGATGCGTGGGTTTCCCCCCGATAACAATTGATAATTTCTTAAAAAGTATTGGCTGTATACCCTTTCCCGCCAGAGGTTAGGGTGCGTTGGGAAACACCCCCTAGGGGGGATAAGGCGCTCACACGCTTGTAAGAACAAGGGCTCTACCCTCTCATGAGATGGCCGCCCTTAAGGATCCTGCTGATAGAAAGCAGGAGGGTATCCAAAAATGTATTCACACACATACTGGTGTTATACTGCGACCAGCAATCGCCTCAGCCTGGAGGTGCAGTGCTGGGTTGGCATGGTCGGATTCCCTGACTGGAAATATTGATATCCTAGATAAGGATAGTATATTATTGCCTATAGAGCATTTAAAAGATGCATTTCTATATATGCATGATGCACAGCGGAATATTTGCCGACTGGCATCAAGTATAAGTGCGTTGTCCAATTCTACCAGTAAAATGGTCAGGTGATGCGGATTCCAAACGGCATTTGGAAGTATTGCCTTTGAAAGGGGACATTTGGGGTCGGTATTTTAGACCTGGTGGCCACGGCAACAACTGGGAAATCCACGTTTGTACCCCAGGTCGCCTCTCAAAATAAGACGCCGTATTATCAGGCGCAGTCCTTTGTTGGCAAGCGGACAAAAGGTTCCTCTTTTCTGCTCGTGACAGAGGGAGAGGAAAAAGGCTGAAGAGATTAGCCAGTTCCCAGGAACAGAAACCCTTTCCCGCCTCTGCCAAGCCCTCAGTATGACGCTAGGGCCTTACAAGCTCAGGCACGGTGGGGGCCCGTTCTCAATGAATTTCAGTGCGCAGTGGGCTCACTCGCAAGTAGACCCCTGGATCCTTCAGGTAATATCTCAAGGGTACATATTGGAATTCGAGACGTCTCCCCCTCGCCGTTTCCAAAAGTCGGCTTTACCGACGTCTCCCTCTGACAGGGAGGCAGTTTTGGAAGCCATTCACAAGCTGTATTCCCAGCAGGTGATAATCAAGGTACCCCTCCTGCAACAGGGAACGGGGTATTATTCCACACTATTGTGGTACCGAAGCCAGACGGCTCGGTGAGACCGATTCTAAATCTAAAATCTTTGAACACTTACATACAGAGGTTCAAATTCAAGATTGAGTCACTCAGAGCAGTGATTGCGAACCTGGAAGAAGGGGACTACATGATGTCTCGGGACATCAAGGATGCTTACCTTCATGTCAAAATTTACCCTTCTCACCAAGGGTACCTCAGGTTATGGTACAGAACTGTCACTATCAGTTCAGACGCTGCCGTAGGGATGGTCTACGGCACCCCGGGTCTTTACCAAGGTAATGGCCGAAATGATATCCCTTCGAAGGAAGGGAATTTTAGTTATCCCTTACTTGGACGATTCCCTGATAAGGGTAAGATCCAGGGAACAGTTGGAAGTCGGTGTAGCACTATCTCAGGTAGTGTTGCGGCAGCACGATTGGATTCTCAATATTCCAAAATCGCAGCTGGTTCCGACGACTTGTCTTCTGTTTCCTAGGGATGTTCCTGGACACAGTCCAGAAAAAAGGTGTTTCTCCCGGAAGAGAAAGCCAGGGAGTTATCCGAGCTAGTCAGGAACCTCCTAAAACCGAACCAAGTCTCAGTGCATCAATGCACAAGGGTTCTGGGTAAAAATGGTGGCTTCCTACGAAGCAATCCCATTCGTTAGATTCCACGCAAGAACTTTCCAGTGGAACCTACTGGACAAATGGTCCGGGTCGCATTTTCAGATGCATCAGCGGATAACCCTGTCACCAAGGACAAGGGTATCCATCCTGTGGTGGTTGCAGAGTGCTCATCTTCTAGAGGGCCGCAGATTCGGCATTCAGAACTGGGTCCTGGTGACCACGGATGCCAGCCTGCGAGGCTGGTGAGCAGTCACACAGGGAAGGAATATCCAGGGCTTAGGGTCAAGCCTGGATACATCACTTCACATAAATATCCTGAAGCTAAGGGCCATTTACAATGCTCTAAGCTTAGCAAGACCTCTGCTTCAAGGTCAGCCGGTGTTGATCCAGTCGGACAACATCATGGCAGTCACCCACGTAAACAGACAGGGTGGCACAAGAAGCAGGAGGGCAATGGCAGAAGCTGCAGGGATTCTTCGCTGGGCGGAAAATCATGTGATAGCACTGTCAACAGTATTCATTCCGGGAGTGGACAACTGGGAAGCAGACTTCCTCAGCACGACCTCCACCCGGGAGAGTGGGGACTTCACCCAGAAGTCGTCCACATGATTAAAAAACTCGACAGGTATTGCGCCAGGTCAAGAGACCCTCAGGCAATAGTTGTAGACGCTCTGGTAACACCGTGGGTGTACCAGTCAGTGTATGTGTTCCCTCCTCTGCCTCTCATACCCAAGGTACTGAGATTGATAAGATGGAGAGGAGAAAGCACTATATTCGTGGCTCCGGATTGGCCAAGAAGGACTTGGTAACCGGAACTTCAAGAGATGCTCACGGAGGATCCGTGGCCTCTACCTCTAAGAAGGGACCTGCTCCAGCACGGACCCTGTCTGTTCCAAGACTTACCGCGGCTGCGTTTGACGGCATGCCGGTTGAACACCGGATCCTGAAGGAAAAAGGGCATTCCGGATGAAGTCATCCATATCCTGATCTAAAGCCAGGAAGGATGTAACCGCAAAAACATTATCACCGCAATTGGCGAAAATATGTTGCGTAGTGCGAGGCCAGTAAGGCCCGATGGAGGAAATTCAACTGGGTCGATTCCTACATTTCCTGCAAACAGGAGTGTCTATGGGCCTGAAATTGGGGTCCATTAAGGTTCAGATTTCGGCCCTGTCAATTTTCTTCCAAAAAAGAACTAGCTTCAGTCCCTGAAGTTTAGACGTTTGTAAAAGGGGTACTGCATATACAGCCTCCTTTTGTGCCTCCAGTGGCAATTTGGGATCTCAATGTAGTTTGGGTTCCAAAAGTCACATTGGTTTGAACCACTTAAATCTGTGGAGTTAAAATATCTCACATGGAAAGTGGTCATGCTGTTGGCCCTGGCCTGGGCCAGGCGCGTGTCAGAATTGGCGGCTTTATCCTGTAAAAGCCCTTATCTGATTTTCCATTCGGACAGGGCGGAATTGAGGACTCGTCCTCAGTTTCTCCCTAAGGTGGTTCCAGCGTTTTCACCTGAACCAACCTATTGTGGTGCCTGCGGCTACTAGGGACTTGGAGGAATCCAAGTTGCTGGATGTTGTCAGGGCCCTGAAAATATGTTTCCAGGACGGCTGGAGTCAGGAAATCTGACTCGCTGTTTATCCTGTATGCACCCAACAAGCTGGGTGCTCCTGCTTCTAAGCAGACTATTGCTCGTTGGATTTGTAGTACAATTCAGCTTGCACATTCTGTGGCAGGCCTGCCACAGCTAAAATCTGTAAAAGCCCGTTCCACAAGGAAAGTGGGCTCATCTTGGGCGGCTGCCCGAGGGGTCTCGGCTTTACAACTTTGCCGAGCAGCTACTTGGTCAGGGGCAAACACGTTTGCTAAATTCTACAAATTTGATACCCTGGCTGAGGAGGACCTGGAGTTCTCTCATTCGGTGCTGCAGAGTCATCCGCACTCTCCCGCCCGTTTGGGAGCTTTGGTATAATCCCCATGGTCCTTACGGAGTCCCCAGCATCCACTTAGGACGTCAGAGAAAATAAGAATTTACTTACCGATAATTCTATTTCTCATAGTCCGTAGTGGATGCTGGGCGCCCATCCCAAGTGCGGATTGTCTGCAATACTTGTACATAGTTATTGTTACAAAAATCGGGTTATTATTGTTGGGAGCCATCTTTTCAGAGGCTCCTCTGTTATCATGCTGTTAACTGGGTTCAGATCACAGGTTGTACGGTGTGATTGGTGTGGCTGGTATGAGTCTTACCCGGGATTCAAAATCCTTCCTTATTGTGTACGCTCGTCCGGGCAAAGTATCCTAACTGAGGCTTGGAGGAGGGTCATAGGGGGAGGAGCCAGTGCACACCACATAGTCCTAAAGCTTTCTTTAGATGTGCCCAGTCTCCTGCGGAGCCGCTATTCCCCATGGTCCTTACGGAGTCCCCAGCATCCACTACGGACTATGAGAAATAGAATTATCGGTAAGTAAATTCTTATTATTTACTGCAGTTAAAGTTCATATGTAACTCACGTGAGTAATGAAAGAAAACAGGGGGAGAGCGCTGTGATGGTTGGTGAAACACAGCGGTATGCTACGACCCCCGTTAACCGTGGCTGGATCTTATTGGCTCTCGCGGTCGGGATATTTCTCCCTGCCGTGGGGTAGAGACCTCCTTTTGCTCGGTCTCAAATTGCTTTTTCCCCTTCACCGCTGTCTTTACATCAGACGTCCGCCGTGATGTAGCTCGTTCATGAACGGGCTTATATCTCAGCAATCAGAGTGTCCGGTAATCACCTTTCTTACGCGTTTCTCCGCTGTTATCCAAGAGCGGTTTCGTCAGAGGATACATCAGCAGCCTAGCAGGCTCTTTTTAAAATGCACCGGACCAATAGCATTACTAATTAGTTGATTGGATACATACATGTACTAATTGGATGCATACATGTAATGACTCACATATGGAACAACTTTCTAATTGCAATTGCACATATAAAGGCATTTCATAATATAAAAATAAGCAACATGGTGATTAAAAATAATAATAAAATAAGCAACAAGGTGGTTTAAAAAATAACAGAAAATATATAATCTATATACAGATTAACCTATAATCTTTCAATCAATACCTCATATCTATAATCACATATACATAATTCAGAGACTCAGCACTAAGGATCCCCATTTACTTATATAAAACCTTGTAGGGTAACATAAATCCATGCCACTACTAAAGCAGTTCTTGTGGCGCAGGGGAAACATCAAATGCACTCTATGCAGCTAGTCCCATGTTCGAATCCAACCCGCTCAGCTTAACATCCATATTATTTATTTACTTTTAATGGGATCATTCTATCAATTCATTTTTACCTTTAATTTTTGTTAATATTATTTCTATATTTCATTATTTTAACCCCTGGAATAACTACATTGCTGTTTAAACAACAAAAAGAATTGAAGAAAAAATAAATATTAAACAGACAATTTAAGGATTCGAAGATTTAAATATTTAAAGATTTTAAAATTTAAAACAGGGAGGGGGGGGGGAGGGAGGGGGGCCTTTTGGGAGAAGGAGGGGGAAAAAATAAAATAAAAATAAAAAAATATATATATAGAACCAAGAGAAAGTGTAAAAAGCTGATTACTTGCAGCAGCTGGGCACTGTAATAGCTCCAGAGCTGCTCTGTAAGGCAACTAAAAGGGTGTGGGCCCTGCAGCACTACCTGTAGTTCGCATTGTGCGTTGGAAGGCACAAAGTAAGCAGACGGGAGAAGTCAAGATAGTGCGCAAGGGCATAGAAGGGAGTGGCTCAAGAAAAGAGAAGTGTAAACAGACAGCAAACTAGGCTGGAGAAAGACATGAGACAAAGAGATCTGAATTATACGAGAGCCGACCAGGGGAAACACAAATTATGCAGTCAAGTTTCCCACATTTGGGGATATCGCAGGAGCAGCACACCCAGAGTGCAATTGGTGAGCCTTGCCCTGGGAGAAGCACCTTCATGATCATAGTATCTCACCTAGCAGGTAAGTAGAAGTTGGGCTAGAGCTGGGGAGGGTCGCTGCTCGGGCACCCCCCTGTCAAGTGAAGGAGATCCAACTGAGGCAGCACAAGGGAACTCTCGAAAGAAGAACAAGGCTAGAGGAAGATCTGAGACAAAGAAATCTGACTTTTACCAGAGCTGACCAGAGGAAAGCACAAACACAGTCCCCCACTACCACAAATAATGCTGTCAAGTTTACCACATTTGGGAAAATAACAGGGGTCAGCATACCCAGAATGCAATGAATGAACCTCACCCTGGGAGAACAATCTTCATGACCATGGTATCTCCTATGCAAAATAAGTATGATTTGGGATAGGGCTGGAGAGGGCCGCTGCTCAGGCACATCTCTGTCAAGTAAAGGAGATTCAACTGAGGCAGCACAAGGGAACTCTCATCTGGGGACAACAACTGCAGGAGGTACACATATTTTCAGATGAACATGGGAGGGCAGAAGGCTGCCTAATACTGAAGCACCCCCAAACAACAAACCAAATGCAACAACTAGTGCAAGCATTCCTGGGGGAAGGCCTGCAGCATATGGATTTGCATATGGTGATGTCATCCAAACAGTGGGTCAAAGTTGGCTTCAACCCTCGTCTGCATATGAAAAGATAAAATTGGCATGCAGGGCATGGCGGCCTTTTGCGGTGCTTGGATGACCCCTAGTTCGCATTAAACACCTCCACCCTCCTTCGGTGTGGGGCTCATGATGGCTATGCCCCAGCCCCTGAAGCATTCAAGCTGATTTCTTGCAGCAGCTGGGCACTGTAACAGCTCCAGAGCTGCTCTGTAAGGCAAGTAAAAGGGTGTGGGCCCTGCAGCACTACCTGTAGTTTGCATTGTGTGTTGGAAGGCACAAAGTAAGCAGACGGGAGAAGTCAGGATAGTGCGCAAGGGCATAGAAGGGAGCAACTCAAGAAAAGAGAAGTGGAAACAGACTGCAAATTAGGCTGGAGAGAGACCTGAGACAAAGAGATCTGAATTATACGAGAGCCGACCAGGTGAAACACAAATTATGCAGTCAAGTGTCCAACATTTGGGGAAACCGCAGGAGTAGCACACCCAGAGTGCAATGGGTGAGCCTTGCCCTGGGAGAAGCACCTTCATGATCATAGTATCTCACCTGGCAGGTAAGTAGGAGCTGGGCTAGAGCTGGGGAGGGTCGCTGCTCGGGCACCCCCCTGTCAAGTGAAGGAGATCCAACTGAGGCAGCACAAGGGAACTCTCAAAAGAAGAACAAGGCTAGAGGAAGATCTGAGACAAAGAAATCTGACTTTTACCAGAGCTGACCAGAGGAAAGCACAAACACAGTCCCTCACTACCACAAATAATGCAGTCCAGTTTCCCACATTTGGGGAAATCACAGGGGTCAGCATACCCAGAATGCAATGAATGAACCTCACCCTGGGAAAACAATCTTCATGACCATGGTATCTCCTATGCAAAATAAGTATGATTTGGGATAGAGCTGGGGAGGGCCGCTGCTCAGGTACATCTCTGTCAAGTAAAGGAGATTCAACTGAGGCAGCACAAGGGAACTCTCATCGGGGGACAACAACTGCAGGGAGAACACATATTTTCAGATGAACATGGGAGGGCAGAAGGCTGCCTAATACTGAAGCACCCCCAAACAACAAACCAAATGCAACAACTAGTGCTAGCATTCCTGGGGGAAGGCCTGCAGCAGATGGATTTGCATATGGTGATGTCATCCAAGCAGTGGGTCAAAGTTGGCTTCAACACTCATCTGCATATGAATAGAGAAGAGGGGCGTGCAGGGCATGGCGGCCTTTTGCGGCGCTTGGATGACCCCTAGTTCGCATTAAACACTAGAGATGAGCGCCTGAAATTTTTCGGGTTTTGTGTTTTGGTTTTGGGTTCGGTTCCGCGGCCATGTTTTGGGTTCGAACGCGTTTTGGCAAAACCTCACCGAATTATTTTTGTCGGATTCGGGTGTGTTTTGGATTCGGGTGTTTTTTTCAAAAAACCCTAAAAAACAGCTTAAATCATAGAATTTGGGGGTAATTTTGATCCCAAAGTATTATTAACCTCAAAAAACATAATTTACACTCATTTTCAGCCTATTCTGAACACATCACACCTCACAATATTATTTTTAGTCCTAAAATTTGCACCGAGGTCGCTGTGTGAGTAAGATAAGCGACCCTAGTGGCCGACACAAACACCGGGCCCATCTAGGAGTGGCACTGCAGTGTCACGCAGGATGTCCCTTCCAAAAAACCCTCCCCAAACAGCACATGACGCAAAGAAAAAAAGAGGCGCAATGAGGTAGCTGTGTGAGTAAGATTAGCGACCCTAGTGGCCGACACAAACACCGGGCCCATCTAGGAGTGGCACTGCAGTGTCACGCAGGATGGCCCTTCCAAAAAACCCTCCCCAAACAGCACATGACGCAAAGAAAAAAAGAGGCGCAATGAGGTAGCTGTGTGAGTAAGATTAGCGACCCTAGTGGCCGACACAAACACCGGGCCCATCTAGGAGTGGCACTGCAGTGTCACGCAGGATGGCCCTTCCAAAAAACCCTCCCCAAACAGCACATGACGCAAAGAAAAAAAGAGGCGCAATGAGGTAGCTGACTGTGTGAGTAAGATTAGCGACCCTAGTGGCCGACACAAACACCGGGCACATCTAGGAGTGGCACTGCAGTGTCACGCAGGATGTCCCTTCCAAAAAACCCTCCCCAAACAGCACATGACGCAAAGAAAAAAAGAGGCGCAATGAGGTAGCTGTGTGAGTAAGATTAGCGACCCTAGTGGCCGACACAAACACCGGGCCCATCTAGGAGTGGCACTGCAGTGTCATGCAGGATGTCCCTTCCAAAAAACCCTCCCCAATCAGCACATGATGCAAAGAAAAAGAAAAGAAAAAAGAGGTGCAAGATGGAATTATCCTTGGGCCCTCCCACCCACCCTTATGTTGTATAAACAAAACAGGACATGCACACTTTAACCAACCCATCATTTCAGTGACAGGGTCTGCCACACGACTGTGACTGATATGACGGGTTGGTTTGGACCCCCCCCAAAAAAGAAGCAATTAATCTCTCCTTGCACAAACTGGCTCTACAGAGGCAAGATGTCCACCTCATCTTCACCCTCCGATATATCACCGTGTACATCCCCCTCCTCACAGATTATCAATTCGTCCCCACTGGAATCCACCATCTCAGCTCCCTGTGTACTTTGTGGAGGCAATTGCTGCTGGTCAATGTCTCCGCGGAGGAATTGATTATAATTCATTTTAATGAACATCATCTTCTCCACATTTTCTGGATGTAACCTCGTACGCCGATTGCTGACAAGGTGAGCGGCGGCACTAAACACTCTTTCGGAGTACACACTTGTGGGAGGGCAACTTAGGTAGAATAAAGCCAGTTTGTGCAAGGGCCTCCAAATTGCCTCTTTTTCCTGCCAGTATAAGTACGGACTGTGTGACGTGCCTACTTGGATGCGGTCACTCATATAATCCTCCACCATTCTATCAATGTTGAGAGAATCATATGCAGTGACAGTAGACGACATGTCCGTAATCGTTGTCAGGTCCTTCAGTCCGGACCAGATGTCAGCATCAGCAGTCGCTCCAGACTGCCCTGCATCACCGCCAGCGGGTGGGCTCGGAATTCTGAGCCTTTTCCTCGCACCCCCAGTTGCGGGAGAATGTGAAGGAGGAGATGTTGACAGGTCGCGTTCCGCTTGACTTGACAATTTTGTCACCAGCAGGTCTTTCAACCCCAGCAGACCTGTGTCTGCCGGAAAGAGAGATCCAAGGTAGGCTTTAAATCTAGGATCGAGCACGGTGGCCAAAATGTAGTGCTCTGATTTCAACAGATTGACCACCCGTGAATCCTTGTTAAGCGAATTAAGGGCTGCATCCACAAGTCCCACATGCCTAGCGGAATCGCTCCGTGTTAGCTCCTTCTTCAATGCCTCCAGCTTCTTCTGCAAAAGCCTGATGAGGGGAATGACCTGACTCAGGCTGGCAGTGTCTGAACTGACTTCACGTGTGGCAAGTTCAAAGGGCATCAGAACCTTGCACAACGTTGAAATCATTCTCCACTGCACTTGAGACAGGTGCATTCCATCTCCTATATCGTGCTCAATTGTATAGGCTTGAATGGCCTTTTGCTGCTCCTCCAACCTCTGAAGCATATAGAGGGTTGAATTCCACCTCGTTACCACTTCTTGCTTCAGATGATGGCAGGGCAGGTTCAGTAGTTTTTGGTGGTGCTCCAGTCTTCTGTACGTGGTGCCTGTACGCCGAAAGTGTCCCGCAATTTTTCTGGCCACCGACAGCATCTCTTGCACGCCCCTGTCGTTTTTTAAAAAATTCTGCACCACCAAATTCAAGGTATGTGCAAAACATGGGACGTGCTGGAATTTGCCCATATTTAATGCACACACAATATTGCTGGCGTTGTCCGATGCCACAAATCCACAGGAGAGTCCAATTGGGGTAAGCCATTCCGCGATGATCTTCCTCAGTTGCCGTAAGAGGTTTTCAGCTGTGTGCGTATTCTGGAAAGCGGTGATACAAAGCGTAGCCTGCCTAGGAAAGAGTTGGCGTTTGCGAGATGCTGCTACTGGTGCCGCCGCTGCTGTTCTTGCGGCGGGAGTCCATACATCTACCCAGTGGGCTGTCACAGTCATATAGTCCTGACCCTGCCCTGCTCCACTTGTCCACATGTCCGTGGTTAAGTGGACATTGGGTACAACTGCATTTTTTAGGACACTGGTGAGTCTTTTTCTGACGTCCGTGTACATTCTCGGTATCGCCTGCCTAGAGAAGTGGAACCTAGATGGTATTTGGTAACGGGGGCACACTGCCTCAATAAATTGTCTAGTTCCCTGTGAACTAACGGCGGATACCGGACGCACGTCTAACACCAACATAGTTGTCAAGGACTCAGTTATCCGCTTTGCAGTAGGATGACTGCTGTGATATTTCATCTTCCTCGCAAAGGACTGTTGAACAGTCAATTGCTTACTGGAAGTAGTACAAGTGGGCTTACGACTTCCCCTCTGGGATGACCATCGACTCCCAGCGGCAACAACAGCAGCGCCAGCAGCAGTAGGCGTTACACGCAAGGATGCATCGGAGGAATCCCAGGCAGGAAAGGACTCGTCAGACTTGCCAGTGACATGGCCTGCAGGACTATTGGCATTCCTGGGGAAGGAGGAAATTGACACTGAGGGAGTTGGTGGGGTGGTTTGCGTGAGCTTGGTTACAAGAGGAAGGGATTTACTGGTCAGTGGACTGCTTCCGCTGTCACCCAAAGTTTTTGAACTTGTCACTGACTTATTATGAATGCGCTGCAGGTGACGTATAAGGGAGGATGTTCCGAGGTGGTTAACGTCCTTACCCCTACTTATTACAGCTTGACAAAGGGAACACACGGCTTGACACCTGTTGTCCGCATTTCTGGTGAAATACCTCCACACCGAAGAGCTGATTTTTTTGGTATTTTCACCTGGCATGTCAACGGCCATATTCCTCCCACGGACAACAGGTGTCTCCCCGGGTGCCTGACTTAAACAAACCACCTCACCATCAGAATCCTCCTGGTCAATTTCCTCCCCAGCGCCAGCAACACCCATATCCTCCTCATCCTGGTGTACTTCAACACTGACATCTTCAATCTGACTATCAGGAACTGGACTGCGGGTGCTCCTTCCAGCACTTGCAGGGGGCATGCAAATAGTGGAAGGCGCATGCTCTTCACGTCCAGTGTTGGGAAGGTCAGGCATCGCAAACGACACAATTGGACTCTCCTTGTGGATTTGGGATTTCAAAGAACGCACAGTTCTTTGCGGTGCTTTTGCCAGCTTGAGTCTTTTCAGTTTTCTAGCGAGAGGCTGAGTGCTTCCATCCTCATGTGAAGCTGAACCACTAGCCATGAACATAGGCCAGGGCCTCAGCCGTTCCTTGCCACTCCGTGTGGTAAATGGCATATTGGCAAGTTTACGCTTCTCCTCCGACAATTTTATTTTAGGTTTTGGAGTCCTTTTTTTTCTGATATTTGGTGTTTTGGATTTGACATGCTCTGTACTATGACATTGGGCATCGGCCTTGGCAGACGACGTTGCTGGCATTTCATCGTCTCGGCCATGACTAGTGGCAGCAGCTTCAGCACGAGGTGGAAGTGGATCTTGATCTTTCCCTAATTTTGGAACCTCAACTTTTTTGTTCTCCATATTTTATAGGCAGAACTAAAAGGCACCTCAGGTAAACAATGGAGATGGATGGATTGGATAGTTTACTAGTATACAATTATGGACGGACTGCCACGGTTAGGTGGTATAAAAAAACCACGGTTAGGTGGTATATATTATAATAATAATACAATTATGGATGGACGGACTGCCTGCCGACTGCCGACACAGAGGTAGCCACAGCCGTGAACTACCGCACTGTACACTGGTTGATAAAGAGATAGTAGTATACTCGTAACAACTAGTATGACACTATGACGACGGTATAAAGAATGAAAAAAAAACCACGGTTAGGTGGTATATATTATAATAATAATACAATTATGGATGGACGGACTGCCTGCCGACTGCCGACACAGAGGTAGCCACAGCCGTGAACTACCGCACTGTACACTGGTTGATAAAGAGATAGTAGTATACTCGTAACAACTAGTATGACACTATGACGACGGTATAAAGAATGGAAAAAAAACCACGGTTAGGTGGTATATATTATAATAATAATACAATTATGGATGGACGGACTGCCTGCCGACTGCCGACACAGAGGTAGCCACAGCCGTGAACTACCGCACTGTACACTGGTTGATAAAGAGATAGTAGTATACTCGTAACAACTAGTATGACACTATGACGACGGTATAAAGAATGGAAAAAAAACCACGGTTAGGTGGTATATATTATAATAATAATACAATTATGGATGGACGGACTGCCTGCCGACTGCCGACACAGAGGTAGCCACAGCCGTGAACTACCGCACTGTACACTGGTTGATAAAGAGATAGTAGTATACTCGTAACAACTAGTATGACACTATGACGACGGTATAAAGAATGGAAAAAAAACCACGGTTAGGTGGTATATATTATAATAATAATACAATTATGGATGGACGGACTGCCTGCCGACTGCCGACACAGAGGTAGCCACAGCCGTGAACTACCGCACTGTACACTGGTTGATAAAGAGATAGTAGTATACTCGTAACAACTAGTATGACACTATGACGACGGTATAAAGAATGGAAAAAAAACCACGGTTAGGTGGTATATATTATAATAATAATACAATTATGGATGGACGGACTGCCTGCCGACTGCCGACACAGAGGTAGCCACAGCCGTGAACTACCGCACTGTACACTGGTTGATAAAGAGATAGTAGTATACTCGTAACAACTAGTATGACACTATGACGGTATAAAGAAAGAAAAAAAAATACCACGGTTAGGTGGTATATATTGTAATACAATTATGGATGGACGGACTGCCTGCCGAGTTCCGACTGCCGACACAGAGGTAGCCACAGCCGTGAACTACCGCACTGTACTGTGTCTGCTGCTAATATAGACTGGTTGATAAAGAGATAGTATACAATACATACAACAATGAATATACTACTATACTGGTGGTCAGGCACTGGTCACCACTAGTCACACTGGCAGTGGCACTCCTGCAGCAAAAGTGTGCACTGTTTAATTTTAAATTAATATAATATTATGTACTCCTGGGGGCTCCTGCTATAACAACCTGCAGTGCTCCCCAGTCTCCCCCACAATTATTATAAGCTTTGCCTTTTATACATTGATGTGCAGCACACTGGGCTGAGCTGAGTGCACACAGACTGAGTCACACTGTGTGACTGGCTGCTGCTGTGTATCGTTTTTTTTCAGGCAGAGAACGGATATAGCAGAGAACGGATATATATTAAAATAAATAAAAGTTAACTAACAACAACTGCACTGGTCACTGTGGTAAACTCTGTCTGACTCTGCACAATCTCTCTCTCTCTTCTAATCTAATTTCTAATGGAGAGGACGCCAGCCACGTCCTCTCCCTATCAATCTCAATGCACGTGTGAAAATGGCGGCGACGCGCGGCTCCTTATATAGAATCCGAGTCTCGCGAGAATCCGACAGCGTCATGATGACGTTCGGGCGCGCTCGGGTTAACCGAGCAAGGCGGGAGGATCCGAGTCTGCTCGGACCCGTGAAAAAAACATGAAGTTCGTGCGGGTTCGGTTTCAGAGAAACCGAACCCGCTCATCTCTATTAAACACCTCCACCCTCCTTCGGTGTGTGGGGCTCATGTTGGCTATGCCCCAGCCCCTGAAGCATTCAAGCTGATTTCTTGCAGCAGCTGGGCACTGTAACAGCTCCAGAGCTGCTCTGTAAGGCAAGTAAAAGGGTGTGGGCCCTGCAGCACTACCTGTAGTTCGCATTGTGCGTTGGAAGGCACAAAGTTAGCAGACGGGAGAAGTCAGGATAGTGCGCAAGGGCATAGAAGGGAGCGGCTCAAGAAAAGAGAAGTGGAAACAGACAGCAAACTAGGCTGGAGAGAGACCTGAGACAAATACATCTGAATTATACGAGAGCCGACCAGGGGAAACACAAATTATGCAGTCAAGTTTCCCACATTTGGGGAAATCACAGGGGCAGCACACCCAGAGTGCGATGGGTGAGCCTTGCCCTGGGAGAAGCACCTACATGATCATAGGATCTCACCTGGCAGGTAAGTAGGAGTTGGGCTAGAGCTGGGGAGGGTCGCTGCTCGGGCACCCCCCTGTCAAGTGAAGGAGATCCAACTGAGGCAGCACAAGGGAACTCTCGAAAGAAGAACAAGGCTAGAGGAAGATCTGAGACAAAGAAATCTGACTTTTACCAGAGCTGACCAGAGGAAAGCACAAACACAGCCCCCCACTACCACAAATAATGCAGTCGAGTTTCCAACATTTGGGGAAATCACAGGGGTCAGCATAAACAGAATGCAATGAATGAACCTCACCATGGGAGAACAATCTTCATGACCATGGTATCTCCTATGCAAAATAAGTATGATTTGGGATAGGGCTGGGGAGGGCCGCTGCTCAGGCACATCTCTGTCAAGTAAAGGCGATTCAACTGAGGCAGCACAAGGGAACTCTCATCTTGGGACAACAACTGCAGGGAGAACACATATTTTCAGATGAACATGGGAGGGCAGAAGGCTGCCTAATACTGAAGCACCCCCAAACAACAAACCAAATGCAACAACTAGTGCAAGCATTCCTGGGGAAGGCCTGCAGCAGATGGATTTGCATATGGTGATGTCATCCAAGCAGTGGGTCAAAGTTGGCTTCAACCCTCGTCTGCATATGAAAAGAAAAAAGGGATGTGCAGGGAATAGCGGCCTTTTGCGGCGCTTGGATGACCCCTAATTCGCATTAAACATCTCCACCCTCCTTCGGTGTGGGGCTCATGATGGCTATGCCCCAGCCCCTGAAGCATTCAAGCTGATTTCTTGCAGCAGCTGGGCACTGTAACAGCTCCAGAGCTGCTCTGTAAAGCATGTAAAAGGGTGTGGGCTCTGCAGCACTACCTGTAGTTTGCATTGTGCGTTGGAAGGCACAAAGTATACAGACAGGAGAGGTCAGAATAGTGCGCAAGGGCATAGAAGGGAGCGGCTCAAGAAAAGAGAAGTGGAAACAGACAGCAAACTAGGCTGGAGAGAGACCTGAGACAAAGAGATCTGAATTATACGAGAGCCGACCAGGGGAAACACAAATTATGCAGTCAAGTTTCCCACATTTGGGGAAATCACAGGGGCAGCACACCCAGAGTGCAATGGGTGAGCCTTGCCCTGGGAGAAGCACCTACATGATCATAGTATCTCACCTGGCAGGTAAGTAGGAGTTGGGCTAGAGCTGGGGAGGGTCGCAGCTCGGGCACCCCCCTGTCAAGTGAAGGAGATCCAACTGAGGCAGCACAAGGGAACTCTCGAAAGAAGAACAAGGCTAGAGGAAGATCTGAGACAAAGAAATCTGACTTTTACCAGAGCTGACCAGAGGAAAGCACAAACACAGTCCCCCACTACCACAAATAATGCAGTCAAGTTTCCCACATTTGGGGAAATCACAGGGGTCAGCATACCCAGAATGCAATGAATGAACCTCAACCTGGGAGAACAATCTTCATGAGCATGGTATCTCCTATGCAAAATAAGTATGATTTGGGATAGAGCTGGGGAGGGCCGCTGCTCAGGCACATCTCTGTCAAGTAAAGGAGATTCAACTGAGGCAGCACAAGGGAACTCTCATCTGGGGACAACAACTGCAGGGAGAACACATATTTTCAGATGAACATGGGAGGGCAGAAGGCTGCCTAATACTGAAGCACCCCCAAACAATAAACCAAATGCAACAACTAGTGCAAGCATTCCTGGGGGAAGGCCTGCAGCAGATGGATTTGCATATGGTGATGTCATCCAAGCAGTGGGTCAAAGTTGGCTTCAACCCTCGTCTGCATATGAAAAGAAAAAAGGTATGTGCTGGGCATGGCGGCCTTTTGCGGCGCTTGGATGACCCCTAATTCACATTAAACACCTCCACCCTCCTTCGGTGTGGGGCTCATGTTGGCTATGCCCCAGCCCCTGAAGCATTCAAGCTGATTTCTTGCAGCAGCTGGGCACTGTAACAGCTCCAGAGCTGCTCTGTAAAGCATGTAAAAGGGTGAGGGCCCTGCAGCACTACCTGTAGTTTGCATTGACGTTGGAAGGCACAAAGTAAGCAGACAGGAGAGGTCATAATAGTGCGCAAGGGCATAGAAGGGAGCGGCTCAAGAAAAGAGAAGTGGAAACAGACAGCAAACTAGGCTGGAGAGAGACCTGAGACAAAGAGATCTGAATTATACGAGAGCCGACCAGGGGAAACACAAATTATGCAGTCAAGTTTCCCACATTTGGGGAAATCGCAAGAGCAGCACACCCAGAGTGCAATGGGTGAGCCTTGCCCTGGGAGAAGCACCTTCATGATCATAGTATCTCACCTGGCAGGTAAGTAGGAGTTGGGCTAGAGCTGGGTAGGGTCACTGCTCGGGCACTTCCCTGTCAAGTGAAGGAGATCCAAGTGAGTCAGCACAAGGGAACTCTCGAAAGAAGAACAAGGCTAGAGGAAGATCTGAGACAAATAAATCTGACTTTTACCAGAGCTGACCAGAGGAAAGCACAAACACAGTCCCCCACTACCACAAATAATGAAGTCGAGTTTCCCACATTTGGGGAAATCACAGGGGTCAGCATACCCAAAATGCAATGAATGAACCTCACCCTGGGATAACAGTCTTCATTACCATGATATCTCCTATGCAAAATAAGTATGATTTGGGATAGGGCTGGGGAGGGCCGCTGCTCAGGCACATCTCTGTCAAGTAAAGGAGATTCAACTGAGGCAGCACAAGGGAACTCTCATCTGGGGACAACAACTGCAGGGAGAACACATATTTTCAGATGAACATGGGAGGGCAGAAGGCTGCCTAATACTGAAGCACCCCCAAACAACAAACCAAATGCAACAACTAGTACAAGCATTCCTGGGGGAAGGTCAGCAGAAGACGGATTTGCATACAGTGATGTCATCCAAGCAGTGGGCCAAAGTTGGCTGGAACCCTCATCTGCATATGAAAAGAGAAAAGGGGTATGCAGGGAATGGCGGCCTTTTGCGGCGCTTGGATGACCCTTAGTTCGCATTAAACACCCCCACCCTCCTTCGGTGTGGGGCTCATGTTGGCAATGCCCCAGCCCCTGAAGCATTCAAGCTGATTTCTTGCAGCAGCTTGGCACTGTAACAGCTCCAGAGCTGCTCTGTAATGCAAGTAAAAGTTTGTGGGCCCTGCAGCACTACCTGTAGTTTGCATTGTGCATTGGAAGGCACAAAGTAAGCAGACAGGAGGAGAAGTCAGGATAGTGCACAAGGGTATAGAAGGGAGGGGCTCAAAAAAAGAAGAAGTGGAAACAGACTGCAAACTAGGCTGGAGAGAGACCTGAGACAAAGAGATCTGAATTATATAAAAGCCGACCAGTGGAAACACAAATTATGCAGTCAAGTTTCCCATATTTGGGGAAATCACAGGGGCAGCACACCCAGAGTGCAATGGGTGAGCCTTGCCCTGGGAGAAGCACCTTCATGATCATAGTATCTCACCTGGCAGGTAAGTAGGAGTTGGGCAAGAGCTGGGGAGGGTCGCTGCTTGGGCACCCCCCTGTCAAGTAAAGGAGATCCAACTGAGGCAGCACAAGGGAACTCTCGAAAGAAGAACAAGGCTAGAGGAAGATCTGAGATAAAGAAATCTGACTTTTACCAGAGCTGACCAGAGGAAAGCACAAACACAGTCCCCCACTACCACAAATAATGCAGTCAAGTTTCCCACATTTGGGGAAATCACAGGGGTCAGCATACCCAGAATGCAATGAATGAACCTCACCCTGGGAGAACGATCTTCATGACCATGGTATCTCCTATGCAAAATAAGTATGATTTGGGATAGGGCTGGGGAGGGCCGCTGCTCAGGCACATCTCTGTCAAGTAAAGAAGATTCAACTGAGGCAGCACAAGGGAACTCTCATCTGGGGACAACAACTGCAGGGAGAACACATATTTTCAGATGAACATGGGAGGGCAGAAGGCTGCCTAATACTGAAGCACCCCCAAACAACAAACCAAATGCAACAACTAGTGCAAGCATTCCTGGGGGAAGGCCTGCAGCAGATGGATTTGCATATGGTGATGTCATCCAAGCAGTGGGTCAAATTTGGCTTCAACCCTCGTCTGCATATGAAAAGAGAAAAGGGGCGTGCAGGGCATGGCGGCCTTTTGCGGCGCTTGGATGACCCCTAGTTCGCATTAAACACCTCCACCCTCCTTCGGTGTGGGGCTCATGTTGGCTATGCCCCAGCCCCTGAAGCATTCAAGCTGATTTCTTGCAGAAGCTGGGCACTGTAACAGCTCCAGAGCTGCTCTGTATGGCAAGTAAAAGGGTGTGGGCCCTGCAGCACTACCTGTAGTTCGCATTGTGCGTTGGAAGGCACAAAGTAAGCAGATGGGAGAAGTCAGGATAGTGCGCAAGGGCATAGAAGGGAGCGGCTCAAGAAAAGAGAAGTGGAAACAGACAGCAAACTAGGCTGGAGAGCTCTTCTGTCTATATTTTGCAAACCTGCTCTTGTCCTCTCCAGCTGCTCCATGTAGATTTGACGTCTGGAAAGGTGCATAACCCACTGACAAGCAGGCACACTCCTGCATGAGTTTTCTCTCTCACTAGCTGGATGATACACAATCATTTGCATGTGCTCCACTGCCGACACACCACCCACCCAACCACCCAGTGACCAGAGCCACCCACAAGCCAACTGGCTCCTTGATTTAATTTGCACAGTGTAGTCATCCAGGCAGCATGTCCTTCTCAATGGAAGGATCTCTGGTTCCATGGAATCTTCCACATTGGAATGCTGCGGAATAAAAAGGATTTAAATATTCAGCTTGCTAGCATTCAATGTACCTGCGGCTTGGCTTTAGCACATGGGTCTTCATCCTGTTGCCCTCCAGCTGCTGTGAAACTACACATCCCAGCATGCCCTGCCACAGTTTTGCTATTAAGGTATGCTAAAACTGAGGCAGAGCATGCTGGGATGTGTAGTTCCACAGCAGCTGGAGGGTCGCAGGTTGAAGACCCATGTTCTAGCATGCCTGTTCTATGATGCATGTACCGTGGTGTCACAATCAGCTTGGAATGGGGTGTCTAGCAGGCATTTGCTGACAGCCACTTGAGGGAGACACACATCAGGAGATGCAGCATATCGGAGGTCTTCGATGCCTTTCCAGCAAATGCACACCACCTGCTGCTGGTCTGGACACAAAACAATGCCCACAATCGAAGTCCCAAAATGCCCAACTACAGGATTCATGTAAGCAGTGAATTTAGGAATGAATTTAGAAGTAGGAAATGAAGTTAGTTCACAAGTACATTCAAATTCAGATCTAAAGTCTAGGTAGGCCTCACGTCCTGGCAGCCCCCAGCACTTATAAATGCCTTGATTAGAGGTAGAGAATTAAATGTAGATAAAAAGTAGACACAAAATAAGACTCCACAGAGCAGTTATCAGGTGTCTTTATCAATTGTTGCATTTAAAAAATCAAGCAATTAGGGAACACAATGTTGCAACAATGTAACCCTATTTGCAAAATAGTACTAAATAAGTTTGTCAATGTAAGACATTTGCAAAGGCGCATCCAAAACACGCTGGAAAATGCAACTGAATCTGTTTTTGGAGGCTAGAATAGGAAATGTGCATCGGTCCTACAAGTACTGAAAGCTCTTCTACCATCTCCCTTTTCTGAAAAGCCATTTAATATATGGTTCCCAGATAGGGGACATATCAGATATTGCCTTTCAAAAGCAGCAAATATCATACCACTTCTATTGCCATCAAAGATAAACATTGATTGTTTTCAGATATTGGATTGAAAAAGCAGTCTTTATTGACATAAAGAAGCAAAAAAACATACATAAACATTACACACATAAGTACTGTGTTGCAGCACAGATAAAACACAATACAAATGCTGTCGGTATAGTACAGTTCAAGAACTACAGCACAGGCCAGCCTACACTATAAATCATGAACTGCACTATACATTTAAACAATACAATAATACAACAGTTAATAAGGCTATGGGTGTGGAGTGTAAGAGGGTGAGGGAATCACAAGCCCGAAGCTTTATTGAAAGACAGACACATATAAAGGGAGGATTAATAAATACAAAGATATCCTTTACTATAGAATGTAGTCCAATCCGGTCTTTCAACTCTTCCACAACTTAAAAACGGATAGTGTTCCCAAGCCTTCCATCCTGGAATATCTTCAGTCTCTCGCCAATGAAGAAAACAATCCCTCCAGCAGACTCTTCAACCACGATACAAGATCACAGCCAAAAGGGCGAGAAGCAACTACACTTGCGTTTAACCAAAACAGCTAAAACTTAGTGGAGGAAAGTGCAGTGCACCAAAACATAAGCTGACACAATCATGGAGAATGCGCCAGCATATATGCTCTTCTATCTATATTTTGCAAACCTGCTCTTGTCCCCTCCAGCTGCTCCATGTAGATTTGACGTCTGGCAAGGTGCATAACCCACTGACAAGCAGGCACACTCCTGCATGAGTTTTCACTCTCACTAGCTGGATGATACACATTCATTTGCATGTGCTCCACCTCCGACACACCGCCCACCCAACCACCCAGTCACCAGAGCTACCCACAAGCCAACTGGCTCCGTAACTTAATTTGCACAGTGCAGTCATCCAGGCAGCATGTCCTTCTCAATGGAATAATCTCTGGTTCCATGGAATCTTCCGCATTGGAATGCTGCGGAACAAAAAGGATTTAAACATTCAGCTTGCTAGCATTCAATGTACCTGCGGCTTGGCTCTAGCACATGGGTCTTCATCCTGTGGCCCTCCAGCTGCTGTGAAACTACACATCCCAGCATGCCCTGCCACAGTTTTGCTATTAAGGTATGCTAAAACTGAGGCAGGGCATGCTGGGATGTGTTGTTCCACAGCAGCTGGAGGGTCGCAGGTTGAAGACCCATGTTCTAGCATGCCTGTTCTATGATGCATGTTCCGTGAAGTCACAATCAGCTTGGAATGGGGTATCTAGCAGGCATTTGCTGACAGCCACTTGAGGGAGACACACATCAGGAGATGCAGCATATCGGAGGTCTTCGATGCCTTTCCAGCAAATGCACACCACCTGCTGCTGGTCTGGACACAAAACAATGCCCACAATCGAAGTCCCAAAATGCCCAACTACAGGATTCATGTAAGTAGTGAATTTAGGAATGAATTTAGAAGTAGGAAATTAAGTTAGTACACAAGTACATTCAAATTCAGATCTAAAGTCTAGGTAGGCCTCACGTCCTGGCAGCCCCCAGCATTTAAAAATGCCTTGATTAGAGGTAGGGAATTAAATGTAGATAAGAAGTAGACGCAAAATAAGACTCCACAGAGCAGTTATCAGGTGTCTTTATCAATTGTTGCATTTAAAAAATCAAGCAATTAGGGAACACAATGTTGCAACAATGTAACCCTATTTGCAAAATAGTACTAAATAAGTTTGTCGATGTAAGACATTTGCAAAGGCGCATTTAAAACACACTGGAAAATGCAACTGAATCTGTTTTTGGAGGCTAGAATAGGAAATGTGCATCGGTCCAACGAGTACTGAAAGCTCTTCTACCATCTTCCTTTTCTGAAAAGCCATTTAATATATGGTTCCCAGATAGGGGACATATCAGATATTGCCTTTCAAAAGCAGCAAATATCATACCACTTCTATTGCCATCAAAGATAAACATTGATTGTTTTCAGATATTGGATTGAAAAAGCAGTCTTTATTGACATAAAGAAGCAAAAAAACATACATAAACATTACACACATAAGTACTGTGTTGCAGCACAGCCAAAACACAATACAAATGCTGTCGGTATAGTACAGTTCAAGAACTACAGCACAGGCAAGCCTACACCAGTGTTGCCAACTCTGAAATGGAAAACAAGCAACCGATGACTGAAAAATAAGCCCAAAACAAGCCCAAACCAATCCTAAAAAGCCCCAAAAAAAGCCCAACTCAAGGTTGTTGTTTTTTTATATATATATATATATATATATATATATATAAACAGACATTATTGTTTGTCTTATTAAAATACATATAATTATTTATATAATCTGCCTTTAAGGTCTTTACAATGATATTTATCAGCACAAAACTGGCTTTTAAAGAATACTGGAATTTTTATAAATATTATAGTTAGAGTTGTGAATTTAAGATACTATGCTTTCATGTTTCCTCTAAAGAAAAATCTCAAGTGAAAATTGCCAACTGTATATACTGTATCTGTGGTCATTTGTATTCACTGTGAAATATTTATTCTATGGAAAGATAAAACAAATAATCTTACAACATCCAACTTTGTACTTCTATTAAATAAATTAAGAGGCCAAATCAAGGTAACAAAACAAAAGATTATTAAGACAATTCAAAATAATAAATGCATATATAAATATTAAATAGTAACTCAATTCAATAAATAACAAAGGAATTACTGAGAGGTAAAGTGCATTGCAGATGGCACACTGTGAGGTAAAGTGCATGGTACACTGTGTGAAGTAAAGTGCATTGCAGATGGCATACTATGTGAGGTAAAGTGCATGGCACACTGTGTGAAGTATAGTGTATTGCAGATAGCACACTGGGGGTCATTCCGAGTTGTTCGCTCGTTGCCGATTTTTGCAACGGAACGATTAAGGCAAAAATGCGCATGCGTATGGTACGCAGTGCGCATGCGCTAAGTAATTTAGAACAAAACTTAGTAGATTTACTCACGTCCGAACGAAGAATTTTCATCATTGAAGTGATCGGAGTGTGATTGACAGGAAGTGGGTGTTTCTGGGCGGAAATTTACCGTTTTCTGGGAGTGTGCAGGATAAAACGCAGGAGTGTCTGGAGAAACGGGGGAGTGGCTGTCCGAACGCAGGGCGTGTTTGTGACTTCAAACCAGGAACGAAACGGGCTGAGCTGATCGCAGTGTAGGAGTAAGTCTCGAGCTACTCAGAAACTGAAAATAATTATTTATTCGCAATTCTGCTAATCTTTCGTTCGCAATTCTGCTAAGCGAAGATACACTCCCAGAGGGCGGCGGTCTAGCGTGTGCAATGCTGCTAAAAGCAGCTAGCGAGCGAACTCGGAATGACCCCCACTGTGTGAGGTAAAGTGCATGGCACACTGTGTGAAGTAAAGTGCATTGCAGATGGCATACTGCGAGGTAAAGTACATAGCACACTGAATTACAAAGGTTTTATGTAAAATGGATATAAGCAAATTCATCTGAGCTGTCTCCATCGTCTATAGAAGCTTCCATGTTATATATTCCTGAGTTGAAGCGCTGAAGCATATTGGTAGTTGGTTTAAAAATCCTTGCAACAAATACCCAAGCGTCTTAAACCATATCTGACATAAAGAATACCACATAAAGTGGTCCTAAATTGCTTCACTGTTGTGTGTCTGGTCAGTGTCTTTGTTGTTGTCATTGTTAAAAACAAATTAGCCCTACTGAATACACACAACCGGCAGTCGGCAACAATAGACATAATGAATGACTCATCATTTCTTTAAGACTCTATTCATCCACAACGTCTCACCTACAGTATGTCTGTGTGAGGATCTGTGTTATATGGATGAATGACTAATTATCTCTAGAAGTCGGTATCAGTGATACCTAAAAACAAAAGAAGCCCAAAAACAAGCAGCAAAAAAAATTATAAGCCCAAAAACAAGCAACAAGCAACCACCCCAAAAAATAAGCAACCAGAAGAAAAAACAAGCCCAATTCCGCTTGTTATAAACTGAATTGGCAACTATGGCCTACACTATAAATCATGAACTGCACTATACATTTAAACTATACAATAATACAACAGTTAATAAGGCTATGTGTGTGGAGTGTAAGAGGGTGAGGGAATCACAAGACCGAAGCTTTATTGTAACACAGACACATATAAGGGGAGGGGCAATAAATAGAAAGGTATCCTTTACTATAGAATGTAGTCCAATCCGACCTCTGTGCTCTTCCACAACTGAAAAACGGATAGTGTTCCCAAGCCTTCCATCCTGGAATATCTTTGGTCTTTCGCCAATGAAGAAAACAATCCCTCCCTCCAGCAGACCCTTCAACCACGATACAAGATCACAGCCAAAAGGCAGAGAAGCAACTACACTTGAGCTTAACAAAAATGGCTAAAACTTAGTGGAGGAAAGTGCAGTGCACCAAAACATAAGCTGTCACAATCATGGAGAATGTGCCAGCATATATGCTCTTCTATCTATATTTTGCAAACCTGCTCTTGTCCCCTCCAGCTGCTCTATGTAGATTTGACGTCTGGCAAGGTGCATAACCCACTGACAAGCAGGCACACTCCTGCATGAGTTTTCTCTCTCACTAGCTGGATGATACGCAATCATTTGCATGTGCTCCACCTCCGACACACCACCCACCCAACCACCCAGTCACCAGAGCCACCCACAAACCAACTGGCTCCGTGATTTAATTTGCACAGTGTAGTCATCCAGGCAGCATGTCCTTCTCAATGGAAGGATCTCTGGTTCCATGGAATCTTCCACATTGGAATGCTGCGGAACAAAAAGGATTTAAATATTCAGCTTGCTAGCATTCAATGTACCTGCGGCTTGGCTTTAGCACATGGGTCTTCATCCTGTGGCCCTCCAGCTGCTGTGAAACTACACATCCCAGCATGCCCTGCCACAGTTTTGCTATTAAGGTATGCTAAAACTGAGGCAGGGCATGCTGGGATGTGTAGTTCCACAGCAGCTGGAGGGTCGCAGGTTGAAGACCCATGTTCTAGCATGCCTGTTCTATGATGCATGTACCGTGATGTCACAATCAGCTTGGAATGGGGTGTCTAGCAGGCATTTGCTGACAGACACTTGAGGGAGACACACATCAGGAGATGCAGCATATCGGAGGTCTTCGATGCCTTTCCAGCAAATGCACACCACCTGCTGCTGGTCTGGACACAAAACAATGCCCACAATCGAAGTCCCAAAATGCCCAACTACAGGATTCATGTAAGTAGTGAATTTAGGAATGAATTTAGAAGTAGGAAATTAAGTTAGTTCACAAGTACATTCAAATTCAGATCTAAAGTCTAGGTAGGCCTCACGTCCTGGCAGCCCCCAGCATTTAAAAATGCCTTGATTAGAGGTAGAGAATTAAATGTAGATAAGAAGTAGACACAAAATAAGACTCCACAGAGCAGTTATCAGGTGTCTTTATCAATTGTTGCATTTAAAAAATCAAGCAATTAGGGAACACAATGTTGCAACAATGTAACCCTATTTGCAAAATAGTACTAAATAAGTTTGTCGATGTAAGACATTTGCAAAGGCGCATCCAAAACACGCTGGAAAATGCAACTGAATCTGTTTTTGGAGGCTAGAATAGGAAATGAGCATCGGTCCTACAAGTACTGAAAGCTCTTCTCCCATCTCCCTTTTCTGAAAAGCCATTTAATATATGGTTCCCAGATAGGGGACATATCAGATATTGCCTTTCAAAAGCAGCAAATATCATACCACTTCTATTGCCATCAAAGATAAACATTAATTGTTTTCAGATATTGGATTGAAAAAGCAGTCTTTATTGACATAAAGAAGCAAAAAAACATACATAAACATTACACACATAAGTACCGTGTTGCAGCACAGCCAAAACACAATACAAATGCTGTCGGTATAGTACAGTTCAAGAACTACAGCACAGGCCAGCCTACACTATAAATCATGAACTGCACTATACATTTAAACAATACAATAATACAACAGTTAATAAGGCTATGGGTGTGGAGTGTAAGAGGGTGAGGGAATCACAAGCCCAAAGCTTTATTGAAAGACAGACACATATAAAGGGAGGATTAATAAATACAAAGATATCCTTTACTATAGAATGTAGTCCAATCCGGTCTTTCAACTCTTCCACAACTGAAAAACGGATAGTGTTCCCAAGCCTTCCATCCTGGAATATCTTCAGTCTCTCGCCAATGAAGAAAACAATCCCTCCAGCAGACTCTTCAACCACGATACAAGATCACAGCCAAAAGGGCGAGAAGCAACTACACTTGCGTTTAACCAAAATGGCTAAAACTTAGTGAAGGAAAGTGCAGTGCACCAAAACATAAGCTGACACAATCATGGAGAATGCGCCAGCATATATGCTCTTCTATCTATATTTTGCAAACCTGCTCTTGTCCCCTCCAGCTGCTCCATGTAGATTTGACGCCTGGCAAGGTGCATAACCCACTGACAAGCAGGCACACTCCTGCATGAGTTTTCACTCTCACTAGCTGGATGATACACATACATTTGCATGTGCTTCACCTCCGACACACCGCCCACCCAACCACCCAGTCACCAGAGCCACCCACAAGCCAACTGGCTCCGTGATTTAATTTGCACAGTGCAGTCATCCAGGCAGCATGTCCTTCTCAATGGAATAATCTCTGGTTCCATGGAATCTTCCGCATTGGAATGCTGCGGAACAAAAATGATTTAAACATTCAGCTTGCTAGCATTCAATGTAGCTGCGGCTTGGCTCTAGCACATGGGTCTTCATCCTGTGGCCCTCCAGCTGCTGTGAAACTACACATCCCAGCATGCCCTGCCACAGTTTTGCTATTAAGGTATGCTAAAACTGAGGCAGGGCGTGCTGGTATATGTAGTTCCACAGCAGCTGGAGGGTCGCAGGTTGAAGACCCATATTCTAGCATGCCTGTTCTATGATGCATGTTCCGTGATGTCACAATCAGCTTGGAATGGGGTGTCTAGCATGCATTTGCTGACAGCCACTTGAGGGAGACACACATCAGGAGATGCAGCATATCGGAGGTCTTCGATGCCTTTCCAGCAAATGCACACCACCAGCTGCTGGTCTGGACACAAAACAATGCCCACAATTGAAGGCTCAAAATGCCCAACTACAGGATTAATGTAAGTAGTGAATTTAGGAATGAATTTAGAAGTAGGAAATTAAGTTAGTTCACAAGTACATTCAAATTCAGATCTAAAGTCTAGGTAGGCCTCACGTCCTGGCAGCCCCCAGCATTTAAAAATGCCTTGATTAGAGGTAGGGAATTAAATATAGATAAGAAGTAGACACAAAATAAGACGCCACAGAGCAATTATCAGGTGTCTTTATCAATTGTTGCATTTAAAAAAATCAAGCAATTAGGGAACACAATGTTGCGACAATGTAACCCTATTTGCAAAATAGTACTAAATAAGTTTGTCGATGTAAGACATTTGCAAAGGCGCAAACAAAACACGCTGGAAAATGCAACTGAATCTGTTTTTGGAGGTTAGAATAGATGCAGGATCAAGTAGCTCAATGGGTAGGGTATTTGATTAGAATTCAACAGGTTATAGGTTTGAATCCTGGGTATGATAGTTTGAGGTGTTATTTAATAAAGTATGTTTATATATTAGTCACACATGGCTTACTTGTACAAATGGCATGTCACCAGTTAGTGCTGACTGCTGATATGCCATTTGCACAAACACGCCATGTGTGACTGTATATGCATTTAAGGAGGGCACCCCGGCAATACCACAAACCATTGAGTGTCAAGTATACTAGATATATCTTCATATCTCATGTGCTTTCTCTGAGACCAATCTTGTTATGCCCCTTCCCCACAAGGCATGCGCCTTTTGTCCATATTGCAAAAATGGGGAGGGGGGGGGGCATATAATTATCTGTCACAGGGCACCAAAAAGTCTAGTTATGGCTCTGGTATGCATTATGTAATCTGGCAGACCATATCTCCAACACTGGCTGGTTGGAATAGAAATCCGGTTATCTATGTGAGCAAATGACCATCAACGATTTACTCTCAAACACTAGAAAATGGACAAAAATGGTCCCCTAAACAAATTGGTTAAATTTTGGGTTTAACCAATTTGTGTAATGACCATTTTTGACCACTTTTCTAGTGTTTGGGAGCAAATGGTTAATTGACATTTGCTCCTATACATTACCAGATTTTCATTCCATCCATCCAGACTGGATAGATAGCCTGACAGATAATTGTGTAGTGTACGCCCAGGATAACTGTCAGTTGTGCTTTCTTTTATGACGGCACATAAATGGGTGGGCAGATCCAGAGCAAGCACTGCCCACTCATGCATAGTTGTCAACTGATGTGAAGTTCCAGGGGGCAATCTCAGTTATAAAGAAAAGTATCTGGAAATTGTCCCTAGTTTAAAAAAAAATTAAAAAAAAATTGATCAACTCCATTTATTTAGTATGATATCCCAGGTGATAGGATGCCAGCAGTCAGAACAACATACTTTATTAAATAACACATCTCAAACTACCATACCCAGGATTCAAACCTATAACCTGTTGAATTCTAATCAAACCCCCTACCTATTGAGCTATTTGATCCTGCGTAAAAATTGTGAACATTATATAAAGCTATTGGTACTTTGAAAAAAAAAGTATCAGCATTACAACGCAGCAGATCCATGCAGTTTGCAGCCACACACTACATGTATCTGCTCAGCCACAATGCTGATTATTTCTTCACAAAGTACAAGGTGAGCTCCAAACAGAATTCTCTAGCTTAGAATTATGCCAAACCTAGAAGTCGGGCCCCCCACCCTGGGATCCCCCAGAGGGAGGCCTGCACCGTCATGCGGCAGGCTTGTCTGTTTTGGAAGCAGGCTGATGGGCAGCCCAGGCTTGCTTCAGTCTGGGCTTGGCAGGTCTGGAAGCATGAGCTTGCTTTGGGTATGCCTGACCTTGGGTACGCTTTACCTTGAGGATGAAAGGGCCAAGGGAAAGTACTTTTAGCCTTCTGCGTGGTAGGAGTCATACTAGGTAGGCAAGCTGTTTTAGCAGTAGCCAGATCAGCTACAATCTTATTGAGGTCTTCTCCAAAGAGAGTGTCTCCCTTGAAAGGAAGCACCTCCAGGGTTTTCTTGGAATCCATATCCACCGACCAGGATCTCAACCAGCTGTATAAAGTATTACCTTGGAACTGGCTCTCCACTCCCCATTATCTGGTTATCATGGCTTCCTCCGCCAGTGTCCAGACTCGCTTGCTGAAGCTCGGCCACTTCTTCCTAGCAGCAGGCTCCTGGATCACTGGGCAGCAGAGGTGCTTGGGAGCCGGAAGGGGGCGGAGCAATCAGGCAGGCAGTTGCAGTGCTGCCCAGCTATCTGTGGTGTGAGAAGAAGCAGGGGCACCCCACCGCTGGCAGTGCTGCAGCTAGCGGTGGTGGCAGCGGCGAGGCTGCTGGGCTGGGTCTTGAAAAAGGTGGAAAGAAGGGTGTTACGGCATGGAATGTACAAACTGCGAGACCCTGCTGGTAGCGCCTTTGTCTATTTAGTAGGAAGGGCACGTAACAGCCGGAGGGCAATGGAGGAAGCCCCTTTAGGGCTGGAGCCCGGCGGCAACTGACTCCGTTGTCTCTGGCAGTTCCGCCCCTGGACTAGAGGAATGGTCAAGAACATGGCAACATTTAATGCCAAAAAATGCAAAATCATACACGTCTCAAAAATACAAAGGCTAACTATAATATTAAGGGCATTATAATGGCAAGAGGAAAGCTATCTAAGTATTACTATTTCAGGTGAGCAATGTAACAAAGCAATAGGAAAGGCAAGTCAGATGCTTGTTTGCATAGGTAAAGAACCAGTAGCAGAAAAAAGTAATACAGGTTGAGTATCCCATATCCAAATATTCCGAAATACGGAATATTCCGAAATACGGACTTTTTTGAGTGAGACTGAGATAGTGAAACCTTTGTTTTTTGATGGCTCAGTGTACACAAACTTTGTTTAATACTCAAAAAGTTATTAAAAATATTGTATTAAATGAACTTCAGACTGTGTGTATAAGGTGTATATGACACATAAATGAATTCTGTGAATGTACACACACTTTGTTTAATGCACAAAGTTATAAAAAATATTGGCTAAAATGACCTTCAGGCTGTGTGTATATGGTATATATGAAACATAAATGCATTCTGTGCTTAGATTTAGGTCCCATCACCATAATATCTCGTTATGGTATGCAATTATTCCAAAATACAGAAAAATCCGATATCCAAAATTCCTCTGGTCCCAAGCATTTTGGATAAGGGATACTCAACCTGTAATGCCACTGTATAGGTCCTTGGTACAGCCACATTTAGAATCCTGTGTTCAGTTCCAGAAGCCATATCTCAAGCGCCTTGAGTCCTGTTGGAGAAAGAGCACTATATAAATAAATAGTATCAAAATTTGTTTCACGGCACCCCTAGGCCAAAGTTTTTTTTATTGAGAAATTCAGAAAAAAATATAAAATTAAGTAAATTGTGTTTATAGCATGTCATCCTCAGGTTCAGTTATGTTGTGAGGGAATGGTTTTGCCAATTTAATAAAGTATAAATAATTTTAATTGGTCCTGGACCACCAAACTATGCTACCAGTGCAAGAACCCCAGTTTGGAAACTACTGCCATAAAATAAACCTTTTTTGTTTTTTTTTTAACTACATGTAATACACCTTAGATCTCAGTTCCTAAAAGGTTTTAAACCCTTGCATACAGTAAACTACACATATTTAAAAATCCTACACCGGGCACAAGTGCTCACGGGCCAATTTCATGGCAGTCTCGGATAGGAGGGCATTGTGGATTCACCAAGGGAATGCTGATGCTGACTCCAAGAAGCCTCTTCAAGATCGCAGGAGCAGAGTCCTCTGCTTCTGCCAAATCCACTGCATGACGCTGGGGCTCTCTTGCAGGAGCCCACACCAGTGGGGGGCACCAGGGGCGGAACTACTGGCAGGGCAGGCAGTGCATTGCACTGGGGCCCCGCCGCACTCAAGGGCCCACAGCCGCCGGCATTACAATGAGTCACAATGACTCATTGTATCATGCCGCAGCCGCACACCAGCGCTCCCGTCGGGTCTGCGTCCTGCGACTCCCGCCGCCCGCCCGCCCGTCGTAACGAACAGATCAGGCCAGGGCACTACGGGCAGCAGCCGCAGCACCAGACACGCTGCCGCCTCTGTAACACACGAAGAGGGAGGAGGGTCGCTTGGAGATGAGAGGAGCAGCGGCACGGGGGGGAGGAGGAGGAGGAGGGAGGTGAAGGAAGGAGCCGCAGCAGCGCTTTGTTACTAGTGGAGGCGCTGCTGCTGCCCCTCTGCTTCACTATAGGCTGTCTTCCGAGAACAGCCTATAGTGAAGCAGAGGGGCAGCAGCAGCAGCGCCTCCACCAATAACACAGCGCTGCTGCGGCTCCCTCCTCCACCTCCCTCCTCCTCCTTCTCTACTGCCCGGGAATCGTCAAGCTGCACGAGGAGCCTGAGCCAGCGGAGAGGGTAAGTATAATTCTTCTTTCTTTCTTTCTTTCTTTCTTTCTTTCTTTCTTTCTTTCTTTCTTTCTTTCTTTCTTTCTTTCTTTCGTCTCTTTCTTTCTTTGTTGGGACTGCCTGCCGCTATGTGTAAAAAGGGGGAATCTGCCTGCCGCTATGTGTAAAAAGGGGGAATCTGCCTGCCGCTATGTGTAAAAAGGGGGAATCTGCCTGCCGCTATGTGTAAAAAGGGGGAATCTGCCTGCAGCTATGTGTAAAAGGGGGGAATCTGCCTGCAGCTATGTGTTAAAAGGGGGAATCTGCCTGCAGCTATGTGTAAAAAGGGGGACTGCCTGCCGCAATGTGTAAAAAGGGGGAATCTGCCTGCCGCTATGTGTAAAAAGGGGGAATCTGCCTGCAGCTATGTGTAAAAAGGGGGACTGCCTGCCGCAATGTGTAAAAAGGGGGAATCTGCCTGCCGCAATGTGTAAAAAGGGGGAAGCTGCTTGCCGCAATGTGTAAAAAGGGGGAATCTGCTTGCCGCAATGTGTAACAAGGGGGAATCTGCCTGCCGTAATGTGTAACAAGGGGGATGCTGTCTGCCGTAATGTGTAACAAGGGCACGCTGTCTGCCATAATGTGTAACAAGGGCAAGCTGTCTGCTGTAATGTGTAACAAGGGCAAGCTGTCTGCTGTAATGTGTAAAAAGTGTACGATGTCTGCCATTATGTGTAACAAGGGCAGGCTGACTGCTGTTATGTGAAAAAAGTGTACGCTGTCTGCCGCTATGTTTAACAAGGGCAGGCTGTCTGCCGTTATGTGTAAAAAGTGTACGCTGTCTGCCGCTATGTGTAACAAGGGCACGCTGTCTGCCATAATGTGTAACAAGGGCAAGCTGTCTGCTGTAATGTGTAACAAGGGCAAGCTGTCTGCTGTAATGTGTAAAAAGTGTACGATGTCTGCCGTAATGTGTAACAAGGGCAGGCTATCTGCCGTTATGTGAAAAAAATGTACGCTGTCTGCCGCTATGTGTAACAAGGGCACGTTGTCTGCCGTTGTGTAAAAAAGGGGGATGCTGTCTGCCGTAATGTGTAAAAAGGGGACGCTGTCTGCTGTAATGTGTAAAAAGAGGACGCTGTCTGCTGTAATGTGTAAAAAGAGGAATCTGTCCGCCGTAAGGTGTAAAAGGGTCTCTACCTGGTGTAGTGGTGCTACTGTGCGGCATAATTTGAATAATGGAGACTACTGTGTACCGTTTTATGAATTGGTATTATTTTGTGGCCACACCCCTTAACCACGAAGCCACGCCACTATGTTTTTTTGCGCGCGCCTACGGCGCGCACTGCCCCTGTTTTGCATGCAGGGGTGGGGCTCCAATGCCGTTTCTTGCACACACTGCTAAAATGTCTAGTTACGGCACTGTTGCTAGGTATCCACTTCCCTGAGCAGGCCCCCCTCACCAGATCCTCTCCAGGGGTGAGGGGGTGGACTTGGATGGGATGGGATGGGGGGGGGGCCCAAGCCATTTTGTCGCACATGGGCCCATTGCTCGCTAGTTCCGCCACTGGGGGGCACGTCTAAAACTCTTCAGTCAGTTCTGGATTCATTCGGACCTGGACTTGTGGGTTTTACAAATAGTGTCCCAAGGGTACAAACTGGGGTTTCAAGAAGTTCCCCCTCACCGATTGTTCAAATCAGCCTTAGTCAGCAGGGAGAAGGTTTTTATTCAAGCCTCTTCGTGGTCCCGAAGCCGGACGGCTCAGTCAGACCAATCTTAAATCTGAAATCCCTTAATTTCTACCTAAAGAAATTCAATTTCAAGATGGAATCTCTCAGGGTAGTGATCTCCAGTCCGGGGGATAAAGGAGATTTCATGGTTTTGGTAGACATAAAGGATGCCTACTTACATGTTCCCATTTAGCCACTGCATCAAGCTACCTGAGGTTTGCAATTCAGGATTGTCATTACCAATTTCAGACGTTGCCGTTTGGTCTGTCCACGGCTCCGAGGATTTTCACCAGGGTGATGGCGGAAATGATGGTTCTCCTTCGCAAGCAAGGAGTCACAATTATCCAGTACTTGGATGATCTCCTGATAAAGGCGAGATCCAGGTACCAGTTGGTGCAAAACATCTACTCTCCCTGACAGTTCTTTAACAACATGGTTGGCTCCTAAACTTGCCAAAATCGCAGTTGGTCCTAATGACGCGGTTGTTGTTTTTGGGAGTGATACTGGACACAGAAGAGGTTTTCTTCTAGTGGAATGGCTCTGGAGATCCAGAGTCTGGTCAAACAAATTCTGAAACCAGCAAGAGTGTTAATCCATCAATGCATTCGGTTGCTGGGGAAGATGGTTGCGGCCTACGAGGCCATTCAGTTTGGCAGGCTCCATGCCAGAGTGTTCCAGTGGGACCTGTTGGACAAGTGGTCCGGATCCCACCTACACATGCACCGGAGGATAATCCTGTCTTCCAAGACCAGAATCTCACTCCATTGGTGGCTGCACAGTTCTCACCACCTAGAGGGGCGATGGTTTGGGATCCAGGACGGGATCCTAGGGACCACGGATGCAACCCTCCGAGGCTGGGGAGCAGTCACACAGGGGGAAAACATCCAAGGAAGATGGTCAAGTCAGGAAAGTTGTCTCCACATAAATGTTCTGGAGTTAAGGGCCATTTCATAACTGCAGACACAGTACGCACTGGGATGGGTGCCCAGCATCCTCTACGGACTAAGAGAAAAGGATTTACCAGTAGGTATTAAAATCCTATTTTCTCTAAAGTCCTAGAGGATGCTGGGGACTCCATAAGGACCATGGGGATAGACGGGCTCCGCAGGAGACATGGGCACTTTAAGAAAGACTTTAGTTCTGGGTGTGCACTGGCTCCTCCCTCTATGCCCCTCCTCCAGACCTCAGTTTGATACTGTGCCCAGTGGAGACTGGGTGCTTTTCAGGAGCTCTCCTGAGCTTTCTGACAGAAAGTATTTTGTTAGGTTTTTAATTTTCAGGGAGCACTGCTGGCAACAGACTCCCTCATCGAGGGACTGAGGGGAGAGAAGCAGCCCTACTCTCTGAGTTGCAAGGTCCTGCTTCTTAGGCTACTGGACACCATTAGCTCCAGAGGGATTGGTACGCAGGATCTCACCCTCGCCGTCCGTCCCAGAGCCGCGCCTCCGTCCCCCCTCGCAGAGCCGGAAGATAGAAGCCGGGTGAGTATGAGAAGAAAAGAAGACTTAAGAGGCGGCAGAAGACTTCATGATCTTCACTGAGGTAACGCACAGCACTGCAGCTGTGTGCCTTTGCTCCCATACACCTCACATACTCCGGTCACTGTAAGGGTGCAGGGCGCAGGGGGGGCGCCCTGGGCAGCAATATAAACCTTTTTCGCAAAAATATAACATATATACAGCTGGGCACTGTATATATGTATGAGCCCCCACCAATTTTACAGTTTAAGCGGGACAGAAGCCCGCCTCCGAGGGGGCGGGGCTTCTCCCTCAGCACTCACCAGCGCCATTTTTTCTCCACAGCACCGCTGAGAGGAAGCTCCCCGGACTCTACCCTGCTTATACCACGTTAGACAAGAGGGTTGAAAAGAGGGGGGGGGGGCACATAATTCGCAAATTACATACAGCAGCACTACTGGGCAAACATTAAGTTACTGTTTTATTCCTGGGTTATATAGCGCTGGGGTGTGTGCTGGCATACTCCCTCTCTGTCTCTCCAAAGGGCCTTGTGGGGAAACTGTCTTCAGAAAAAGCATTCCCTGTGTGTGTGGTGTGTCGGTACACGTGTGTCGACATGTCTGAGGAAGAAGGCTATATTAGAGAGGAGCGGGAGCAAATGAATGTGGTGTCTCCACCGACAGCTGATTGGATGGATATGTGGAATGTTTTAAATGCTAGTGTAAACTCATTGCACAAAAGATTAGACAAGGCAGAAGCTTTGGGACAGTCAGGGTCTCAACCCATGCCTGATCCTATGTTGCAGGGACTGTCAGGGTCTCATAAGCGCCCACTATCCCAGTTTGTTGACACAGATACCGACACGGATTCTGACTCCAGTGTCGATTACGATGATGCAAAGTTACAGCCAAAATTGGCAAAATCCATTCGATTTATGATTATGGCAATAAAAGATGTTTTGCACATCACAGAGTAACCCCCTGTCGCTGACAAGAGGGTACATATGTACAAGGGAAAGAAGCCTGAGGTAACCTTTCCCCCCTCACGCGAGCTGAACGAGTTATGTGAAAAAGCTTGGAAATCTCCAGATAAAAGACTGCAGATTTCCAAAAGGATTCTTATGGCGTATCCTTTCCCATCAACGGATAGGTTACGATGGGAATCCTCCCCTAGGGTGGACAAAGCATTAACACGCTTATCCAAGAAGGTAGCCCTCCCGTCCCAGGATACGGCTACCCTCAAAGAGTGTGCTGACCGCAAACAGGAGATTACCCTGAAGTCCATTTATACACATTCAGGTACCTTACTCAGACCGGCAATTGCGTCGACCTGGGTGTGTAGTGCTGTAGCGGCATGGACAAATGCCTTATCTGAAGGGATGGATAGCCTAGACAAGGATACTATTTTATTGACCCTGGGGCATATAAGAGATGCTGTCCTATATATGTGTGTATGCAAACTACCGGTGGTGCTGCAGGGCCCACACCCTTTTACTTGTCTTGTAGAGCAGCTCTGAAGCTGTTACAGTGCCCAGCTGCTGCAAGAAATCAGCTTGAATGCTTCAGGGGCTTGGGCATGGCCAACATGAGCCCCACACCGAAGGAGGGTGGGGGTGTTTAATGCAAACTTGGGGTTATCCAAGCGCCGCAAAAGACCGCCATGCCCCGCATGCCACTTTTCTCTTTTCATATACAGATGAGGGTTCCAGCCAACTTTGGCCCACTGCTTGGATGACATCACCGAATGCAAATCCGTCTGCTGCAGACCTTCCCCCAGGAATGCTTGCAATAGTTGTTGCATATGGTTTAATGTCTGAGGGTGCTTCAGTATTAGGCAGCCTTCCGCCCTCCCATGTTCATCTGAAAAGATGTGGTCTCCCTGCAGTTGTTGTCCCCAGACGAGAGTTCCCTTGTGCTTCCTCAGTTAAATCTCCTTAACTTGACGAGGGTGTGCCCGAGCAGCCGCCCTCCCCAGCCCTTTCCCAACACATACTTATCTTGCATATGAGATCTCTTGATCATGAAGATAGTTCTCACAGGTTGAGGTTCATCCTGGCCCCGCTCCCCGCTGGAGAGCGCTGATGAGGACAGCAGCGGGGCTTCAGCAGCAGGGTGAGTATGTGTGGCCAGAGACCTCCCTTCCCATGTGCAGGCCTGCAGAGTGTGCCGCGCAGGATGGGGCATGTGACACTCTCCCTCCCTGGGGCTCTTCCAGATGTAGCTCCTCAGCAGTATTTTTCCCGGGCTGCGCGGCGCTCTCCCTGACTGGCATCCGCCCTGGAACACTGCCTTCCTCAACGCAACATCAGCAGGGGGCCCGGGCCTCATCACCATCCCAGGTCTTTCTCATGTATGTATCATGTATGTGTGTGTGATATATGTATGAATCATATATGTTTGTGATATATTATAAGGGCACGGTCGTGCCCTTATATTAAGGCTGAATCGAACAAACGGAATTCTCCCATAGGGAACTTCTGAGATGGGGGCATGGTGTTTGAGGGGCTACACCTCAAAACTGATTGGTCGTACTGAGCTGAAATTTGGCATGGGCGTGTAGAATCGTCACCCGGTGCTGCATGCCAAATTTCAGGGCAAAATAATAAAAAATGAGGAATTGGGAGTATCCTAAAGTTCCAACTGTCAGTTTTTTTCTGTGACTTCCTTTGTGGCTTTTTGACACCGTTTTCCTATAGAGTGAATTAGATATTTTTTGGGAAGGCATAACTCCGGATAGAGGACGAATTAAGACTTGGGGTTTGTTTTACTAGATAGAGTATGCCCCAGTGTAGTGCCTTTTGGGGTTGTGGTTTTTCAGAAAGTTATAGGGTTTTTTTAATTAAGAGAAATATGCCCCATTATAGAGATAGGGCTTTTCAATTTGTTGCGGCTGCGCAGTGGCCGCCAGGAGAGCGAGAGTGAGTGAGGGAAGGGGTCTCGTGCAGGCTGAGGTTATAAAAGTAGCTGCTGGCGGCGGGAAGAGAGCCAGCGGTTCCTGGGTGTGTGCACCTGCGGTCCCTTACAGACTGCAGCGACCCATTAGGACTGTGGAGGAGAGGGGTAGCGGCATAGCAGCCGCAGGCTTACCGAAAGTGCTCACTACTGAGCAATATGGTCCCCTTACCCGAAGTGGGAGCCGCAGCGGGAGGAATAGCTGGAGCTGCGCCGCAGGAGAAAGTCAGAGGACATCCAGAAGAGACATCCGGTGCAGCGCTGACTCCTGACTGACAGCGCTTGCCTACTGAGCGGTGTGGTACCCCCACACCTGAAGCGAGTGCGGGAGCGGCAGCCGGAGAAGACAGCTGTGCTGCACGGAAGAAGTCAGGCAGCAGCGGCAGCACCAGCGGGCTGAGGTGGGGAGGATCAGTATGGTCCCTTACGTGCGGCTCACATTCAGATCCATCCGGCTCCCTTCCCCTCCTCCCCTGCACCCTTAGCAGCCTGCCCCCACCATGTATTCCATCCTGGGGAGGGGGGGGACACTGGCAACAGTAGCAGTGGCATCGGAGCATAGATACATACTCTGCGGTAGTTACCGGCAGCGGGACGTGCGGCTCATGTTCAGATCCCTCCGGCTCCCTCCCCCCCTGCAACTTTAGCAGCCTGCCCCCACATCTCATTCACCCACCGCCGCAGACTCCTCCCCCACACGGTTATTATAATAAGGCCACCCCCCTACGCCCTTCCCTCCCTGCTGTGTGTCCAGCCACCCCCCCCTCACCTGCTGTGTGTCCGGCCTACCCCCCCCCCTCACCTGCTGTGTGTCCGGCCTACCCCCCCCCCTCACCTGCTGTGTGTCCAGCAACCCCCCCTCACCTGCTGTGTGTCCGGCCTACCCCCCCCCTCCCTGCTGTGTGTCCGTCCACCCCCCCCTCACCTGCTGTGTGTCCGGCCAACCCCCCCCCCCCCTCACCTGCTGTGTGTCCGGCCTACCCCCCCCCCCCTCACCTGCTGTGTGTCCGGCCTACCCCCCCCCCCTCACCTGCTGTGTGTCCGGCCTACCCCCCCCCCACCTGCTGTGTGTCCAGCCCCCCCCCCTCACCTGCTGTGTGTCCAGCCCCCCCCCTCCTCCTCTGCTGTGTGTCCGGCCTACCCCCACCCCCCTCCCTGCTGTTTGTCCGGCCACCCTCCCCTCCCCTGCTGTGTGTCCGGCCACCCTCCCCTGCTGTGTGTCCGGCCACCCTCCCCTCCCCTGCTGTGTGTCCGGCCACCCTCCCCTCCCCTGCTGTGTGTCCGGCCTACCCCCTCCCCTGCTGCGTGTCCAGCCTACCCCCTCCCCTGCTGCGTGTTTAGCCTACCCCCCCCCCTCCCCTGCTGCGTGTCCAGCCTACCCCCCCCCCTCCCCTGCTGCGTGTCCAGCCTACCCCCCCCCCCTCCCCTGCTGCGTGTCCAGCCTACCCCCCCTCCCCTGCTGCGTGTCCAGCCTACCCCCCCTGCTGTGTGTCCAGCCCCCCCCTCACCTGCTGTGTGTCCAGCCCCCCCCTCACCTGCTGTGTGTCCAGCCCCCCCCCCCCTCACCTGCTGTGTGTCCAGCCCCCCCCCTCACCTGCTGTGTGTCCAGCCCCCCCCCTCACCTGCTGTGTGTCCAGCCCCCCCCCCTCACCTGCTGTGTGTCCAGCCCCCCCCCTCACCTGCTGTGTGTCCAGCCCCCCCCCTCACCTGCTGTGTGTCCAGCCCCCCCCTCACCTGCTGTGTGTCCAGCCCCCCCCCCTCACCTGCTGTGTGTCCAGCCCCCCCCCCTCACCTGCTGTGTGTCCAGCCCCCCCCTCACCTGCTGTGTGTCCAGCCCCCCCCCTCACCTGCTGTGTGTCCGGCCTACCCCCCCCCCCCTGCTGTTTGTCCGGCCACCCTCCCCTCCCCTGCTGTGTGTCCAGCCACCCCCCCCCCTCACCTGCTGTGTGTCCGGCCTACCCTCCCCCCTGCTGTTTGTCTGGCCACCATCCCCTCCCCTCCCCTGCTGTGTGTTCGGCAACTCCCCCCTCTTCCCGCTGTGTTCGGCCACCCCCTACCCCCTCCCCTCCCTGCTGTGTGTCCGGTCACCCTCCCCTCTCTGCTGTGTGTCCAGCCACCCCCCCCCCTCTCTGCTGTGTGTCCGGCCACCCCCCCCCAGACACGCAGCGCCTGACACACACAGACATGCAACGCCTGACACACGCATACGCATATGCAGCGCCTGACACACACGCACACACACACACACACACACAGCACCTGACACACACGCACACACACAGCACCTGACACACACACACACAGCACCTGACACTCACACGGACCTGACACACGCGCACACACTCACACGCAGCACCTGACACACACGCAGCACCAGACACATGCACACACAGATGCAGCACCTGACACTCACACGGACCTGACACACACGCACACACTCACACGCGGCGCCTGACGCACACGCGGCGCCTGACGCACACGCGGCGCCTGACGCACACGCGGCGCCTGACACACACGCACAGGCAGCGCTTGACACACACGCACAGGCAGCGCCTGACACACACGCACACGCAGCGCCTGACACACACAGACACGCAGCGCCTGACACACACAGACACGCAGCGCCTGACACACACAGACACGCAGCGCCTGACACACACAGACACGCAGCGCCTGACACACACAGACACGCAGCGCCTGACGCACAGGCAGCGCATTACAAACACGCACACGCACACGCAGCGCCTGACACACGCACACGCAGCATCTGACACACACACGCACCTGACACACACACGCACCTGACACTCACATGCACCTGACACACGCACTCACACGCAGCACCTGACATACTCACACGCAGCACCTGACACACACGCAGACACGCAGCACCTGACACACACACACGCAGCACCTGACACACACACGCAGCGCCTGACACACACGCAGACACGCAGCGCCTGACACACGCAGACACGCAGCGCCTGACACACGCAGACACGCAGCGCCTGACAGACACGCAGACACGCAGCGCCTGACAGACACGCAGCGCCTGACAGACACGCA